>NC_132890.1:28280078-28327578 GCF_030463535.1 Salminus brasiliensis | reverse complement strand
AGTATTAAAGGACATTCAACACATCACTCCCAGGTCTAGTTGACCCCCCAGTACACATGAACACTGTAACACACTTTACACTTTTTAACTCTAAAAGACTTTACAGTTCCCACCGTAATGTTAGGGACAAAATCGCATGTTGTTGTTGTTGTTTTGCCTCTGAAGTTTTACTCATTGACGTGGGTAAAGTGCTCATTCTCAGACGTCACAAGTTTTTGGGTAATCTTCTCAGACTGCGACCATCTTCTGCTTGTACTGGTTTCAGATAGGCAGAAGTACTTTATTGATGTGAGGGGAATTGCAGACGCAATGGCTTGTCTCTTTCGTTTTTTTTTTTCCTTCAGTATTTGAAAGATATGCTCAGATCAGGGGCCGGATTCACAGAAGTGTCCTAAGAAAGAAATTCTTCTTAGGTGTGCTTTTTTCTTAACGAAACGATAAATTGATATTCTTCAAAATTCTTCATAAGAATTTTCAGTTGTGTTCTTTTGCATTGTTTATGGTAAGCTGTGAAAATACAGCATTAAAGACTATGTCACAAATGGTAACATCTTAAGAGAATAATTTTCGTAATTAAAAATTCTTAAGAGAATATTTGAGAATGTCTTAAGACGTTTTGGAAAATTGCATTTAAGTACATCTTCATGAAGTTCTTAGTGTTTCTCATACGTGCTACTGTCCTTTGTGAGTTTTATCATAGGACCGCTTTTGTGAATCCGGCCCTGTTTGCCTCCAGAATTTCCTGTTCCTTTATTAATCCATTCCTGCCTCTGCCAGTGAACTGTTCCCTGGCAGCAACACAAGCCCGCATGATCAATACACCCAATGCGTAAGAGTTGTAGTTTCATGAAATTCTGCGCCCGTATACTCTCCAAACAACCATTGCTCACTGCAGCCAAGAAGTTCATCAGTCCACGTGACTTGTTTCCAGATTGCATCAGGACTGTTTAGATATTTCTCCTAAATCTCTGATGCTCTGATGATGTCCCTCTGATGCTGGACACAGGAAAGGTTGTCTTCTGTTGAGTCTTTTCTGACGGGCATGTTTGTGCAGGTGTCGCAGCACAGTAGAGCAGGCTAGACAGCTGTGAGGAGGAGCTTATAGCTGCTGATTGTTGAAGTATTTAGAAAGCTTTGAAATTGGCATCATGTGTTATGCTCTTATCAATGAGTGTGAACAGGCCACAGGCTAATCAAGCTAATTAAGGTCTGAGACCTTTGTAAAAGTTATCCGAGGGCCTGTTTACACCTGCTATTAACATGTACGAATGTACGAGACGAATCTCTTCCACATTTAATACAAGCGTAAACCAATGTCTGTCAGGCAATGTTAAAAAATAAGACTGATTGTTAATGTAGATCTTGGTTTCTCTCTTTCCATCTTGCTCTATCGCCCTGGCTCTCTGTTGTGTGTGTGCGTGCGTAAGAGCTCCAATAAAAAAAAAATGCATGGGAACAATTATTTAGAACATTTATACTTACTATATCAGCAAAAAGCTGAGTAAAGCTGGAGCACGCAGAGGAGAAATGAAATCACAGAGTTTTACAGGCTGTCTGGACACAGTTTCGGTTATATCATGTAAGTACATCTAGATCGTATGATCACTGGTCCTCCTGCACAAAGGTTAATTACTTCATTTAGATTAGGGATGAACGTGCTGTGGGGTGTGTGTGTGTGTGTGTGTAGTGGATCGATGCATTTGTTGTGTGTACGTAGCACTTGTCTGACACACTTCTCACTGACCTTTTACCCATGGGTATTATTGATGCTGTGTAGTTGTTGCATCACATTTGGCACTGAGGCTGAGTCATGCCAGCTTATCAGCACTGTTTTATTGGGTCAGTTCAGCTGGACTCTTTCCTGATAACACACTGATAAAACACTCAAACCAGCTAACCCCTGGGGGCCTTAGTGCTGAATCTGCACGATGTGCGCTCTCAACCATTCTGAGATTGACACTGACTTTATTTAAGGGGGCACTACAGCGACGGGCAAGCCGGCTTGTACTACATGAATGGGTTCACCTTCATTGCAAGTGTTAAGCGCTGCCTGTCAAAAGAATTAACACCTGGTTTATCTACTCCACCTCTGGGGTCGATGGCAAAAGTTGAACTCCTAACTCCCGCTGTTGCCCCTGTTGGTTGCAGAATTTGCAGTTGCTGCTCGGTTTAATACCATGGAATATGTTTGCCATCGTCCATCTACTGTTAGGATATAAACACAGCATTAGAATTCTCCACCAAGCCTGTTGAGCTCACAGTGGTGTTGCTTTAGCCTTCACCAACATGTGCAAATCCTGGCTCTTAATCGCCAAATATGGATGCTTACACCGCTACCAATCAGCACAGTAGAATCTGGCTCTCCTGATTCTGTCGGAAGTTCAGGTCCAGCCCTGTAGGTTTGTTTCATGCAAGACGTGCTTTTCACACACTTTGTTAAGCCTCTCAAGGTTACAGAGATAGCAGATAAGTAAGGAAAGTGGAGGAGATATGTGGGCTGGACCATGGGCTGCGGCATACCCAGCAGTTGCCATGTGCACAAACACAAACACACATATACACACCTGAAAAATTCCATGCTTTCAGAACCAGCAGAGTGCAAAACTGATGCAATATAGCTAACAAGTAATTGAAGCTAATACCCCATCAGTTAACACTGTACAAACCTGGCCTACAAGGCTAATGTAGCTAACAAGTAATGGATGCTTATAACAACCCGGTTAACATGATTAATTATTAATAATAATTATATCTATTATATCTATAAATTATTTCATTATAGCCCACCAGCAATCAATGTATAACCAACAAGTGTTGGAAGCTAATACCCCATCATTTTACACAGTGCAAAGGGTAATATAGATAATAGTGTTGGCTTTCATTACTTGCTAGTCACAGTAGCATCATAGTTAAAACTAAAGAAGCATTCCACCAACCGGCACTGCTAGACTAGCCACACGGACTAGACTAACTAAAACATAATGGAATTAATCTCAAATTGCAGCTCTACTTTAGTAGAGATTAGAGATTACTGAACAATTCCACATGTCTTGAAGAGTGTGTGGAGATTTAAGCATGCAGTAAGCATCATGTTAACTGTTATTCAGCCTGTATTGTCTCGTGCTGGTTGACATCTCCAATCAATAAGTCAAATGTTTAATTTTAAATAAACTCAATAGACATCAACAACAAAAATACCTTTAAATACCTTGAGCTAGAATCTGTGTGCAGTAGTAGCAATACTCAGTAGTGCACACAGGGCTACTGCAATAGTATATTTAAGTGTATGTAGTGTGCCATACACTCCATTACAGTTATAGTAAGGCATGTTTATTACCTATTGCAGTCAATCAAATTACAGAAATAAATGGAAGCACTGAGTGCAGTACAGTAAATCAGACCTGAGCTAAAGTGTGTGCCTGAAGCAGCATTTACATGTTTGGCCTTTGCGCGTGTGTTATGTCCCCCACCCCAACAAGGCAGATAGCAAGGTGGGGGGTGGATGGGGTGATAAAAATGTGCTGCTGTAAGGGTTCAGCTTTCACTGCTTTGCACACGTCACTATCCTATATAAACTCCCTCAGGGAGCCGCGCGCTGCACTACTGTCCCAAAGCTGAGAGAAAATGCTGCGCGTTCGCTGTCTGAGAGGAGGGAGCCGGGGGGCCGAGGCCGCTCACCTCATTGGGAGCATGGTCAGTATCTTCATCGTCGTCGCTGTCATGATCACTTTAGAGGTCTTGAGGTGTTCTTGTTTTGAGACACCAGAATGGAACAACTGCATCATTTAAGGTGGAAACATAAAAGGCCAGTTTTACTTAAGTACTTTTTTACGGAGCATTTATTGTAGTATTTAGTGTTGATATTTTTGGTTGTACTCAAGTGGTTTACTCCAACTGCAGTCCTCACAAACCTCCAGCCAGGCCACGTTTGCACCAGCCCAAGTATTCAGATCTTTGGGGGGAAAAAATAAAATGTATATGAGCACATGTCACTAGGGCTGTATCCTCCCACAGTACCGCCACTGGAGCCACAGACAGGGAGCTGAGGGGTTTAACTGCAGTGTTTAGGAGGCTTCTGCCTAAAGCTGAAAACCTGGAGAGCGTCTGAGAGCTGTACTGATTCCATAAATCTACAGCTGCTGTCACCTTATGTGTTTCGACTGGAGAACATCTGTATATCTCTCACATTTAGTCTTTGACTGTTGACCTTTAGGGCTGTACAGTGTTTCTGTGGGCTTGTGTAATACAGGGGAGGGGCTTTAGACTAGGTCATGGGACCAAACAGCACTCTGATTCATTTCACTGATTCATTTGGGCATAAATTACTTAGTTAATAAATAAAAACAGATCCATTGATTCATCAGTGCATTCATGCAACAAATTCATTCTTTCATGCATTCATTGATGCAATGATTATTTAATTAACTGATTCATTAATGCATGCAGACAACCAGACATTCATGAATTACTGTTTTAATGAACACATTCACACGCACACACATTTATGTTTTTATTTATTCATTTCTTTATTAATGTAGGCCTGCTTGGTTACTTCATTCAGTGATTCATTAATGCATTTATTTGCACATTCATTCACTTATGCATGGGTTATTTAGCTAGTTGGTTAAATAAGACAGTCATTCATTCATTCATGCATTAAACACACTAACCACATAAAAACAATAATGCATTCATGCCTGCATGCCTATACAAAACTCATTCATTTGTTCATTCACTCAGTCATACATATATTTATTCTTTCAGGCACACAAAACATATATGCAAACCTTCATTAATGCATTCTTATATTCATGCATTTTTTCATCATTTATTCTGTGATTCATTTCTTCATACTGAAATCAAACTCTCTCTCCCTCTGCAGGTCGGTCGCTCAGTGAGCCGTTTGGTTCAGAATGTGTTTCGAAGGTCCAGCTCTGCAGCAGCGGTGCAGCCTCACCCCCAGGAGGAGGTGGAGGAGTGCCCTGTGTGCGCCTATAACGAGTGGGACCTGCTGGAGGAGGTGATTGTGGGAAGGGCTGAAAACGCTCGCGTCCCACCGTTTACTGTTGAGGTCAAGGTGCGGTCACTCACTTCACACACTTCTTTTCATTCTGCTTTACCAGGTAGCCAAGCTCAGGTGTGACACTAAACTCTAATCTTCAGTACACACAGGTGCCACTCTGGCAATGGTTTTATATAGATCTCAAAGCACTGTTTGACATACGACAGTTCACAGAACTACTTCAGTGCTTAAACTGGTCATGACAATGTTCATAATCAACAGTGGGTGGAGAATTCGACGTAGTAAACACAATTGTACAGTAATAAGTGCAGCTTTATTTAAGAATTCTATACTAAAGACAAACTCTAAGTGTGCTTCTGTTTGTTTGTGTGAACGATTGCAGATTAATCTTACTGTGAACTGTGTGTGTTCATACTGTAGTTGGTAAACACTGTTTTGCACTCTGCAGGCCAACACGTATGAGAAGTATTGGCCATTTTATCAGAAATATGGTGGCCAGACATTCCCTGAGGAACATCTGAAGAAAGCCATTACTGAGATTGAGGAAATGTGCAATATTCTGCGCCACGAGGGCGTTGTCGTCCAGAGACCAGAACCGATCGACTGGTCAGTCGAGTACAAAACACCGGACTTCACTTCTACAGGTGTGTGAAAATCTAAAAATGAAGCAAAATTACGCTACAGTCACTTTGACATAATGCACATATTGGGTGCTTATGTGTCAGCCTATTCATTGAACCGTGTGTGTGTTTGTGTGTAGGAATGTACGCTGCAATGCCAAGGGACATTCTTCTGGTGGTGGGCAATGAGATCATTGAGGCTCCAATGGCCTGGAGAGCACGCTTCTTTGAGTACCGTGCCTACAGACCCCTCATCAAGGAGTACTTTAGGAGAGGAGCTAAATGGACCACTGCACCCAAACCCACCATGGCTGATGAGCTGTATGATCAGGTGGGTTTACACATGCACACATGCACTCTTAAGATGCATATATATATATATATATATATATATATATATATATATATATATATATATATATATATATATATATATATATACATACATATATATATATATAATGAATAAGAAAGTTTACTCACATCTGCAGTGAACTAACAGAAGGTATACAATGCAGGTCAGAAATAACTGTGGTATAAAGACTGATGAGTTTATCAGGTAATAAACCGCAGTAATAAAGTGACCTACTTTTATACAGATTTCCCTCTAGTGGCAGATTTAAAGTACTGCTTAAGGTATTTATTGGCTCCAGCTTTCCTGCTTGCTTACAGTAATGTGTGTGTGTGTGTGTGTGTGTGTGTGTGTGTGTGTGTGTGTGCAGGAATACCCCATCCGTACTGTGGAGGACAGGCATAAACTGGCTGCAGAGGGGAAGTTTGTGACCACTGAGCATGAGCCCTGTTTTGATGCTGCGGATTTCATCAGAGCCGGAACTGACCTGTTCGTACAGAGGAGTCAGGTAACACACACACACTTGCTCTTTTTACACACTTGGTGTAATTAATGAGTACTGCAATTAGACTAGCGAGGAGTGAGGGGGTAGTGTGAGTGAATGAGTGTGTGTGTGCAGAGTGAGCATTAAACACCCTGTAGATCCCTCTGTCCTACTGAGTGTGTGTGTGCGTGTGTGTGTCTGTGCTTGTATTTAAATGTGTTTTGTTAGTATTACTGGATGTTTCTGTGTTGACAGGTTACTAACTTTATGGGAATCGAGTGGATGCGCCGTCACCTCGCTCCGAACTACAAGGTTCACATCATCTCCTTTAAGGACCCGAACCCAATGCACATAGATGCCACCTTCAACATCATTGGACCAGGCCTGGTGCTGTCCAATCCGGACCGCCCATGCCGACAGGTGAGCTTAGGTGCACCTGAGTCCAAAATAACCCCCAAAGTGTTTTAGAATGAATACAGTAACAGAATGACTAGAATTACTGTTACAGGATGACTGAACTACTGTTATAGAATGAATAAAGTACTATTACAGACTGACTAGAAATACTGTTACAGATTACATCTAATGTTATAGAATGACTGAATTACTGTTACAAAATGACTAAAAGTACTGTTACAGACTGCCTATATTAATGTTACAGAGTGACTAAAGCTGTTATAAAATCACTGAATTACTGTTAATAGATTGACAGAATACTATCACAAGATAACTGAATTAATGTTACAGATTGACTGCAGTAATGTTACTAGGGTGACTAGGGTTACTGTTACTGGCTGACTGAATTATTGTTACAGAATGATTGAATAACTGTTACAGATCAACACAATCACAGTTACAGAATGACTGCATTGTTGTTAAAGAATTACAAAAATACAAACCACAATTTCCTGAGTGAATTCATAGAAATTCAAACAGTTGTTACAAAATGTCTAATCTTGTCATTTACAGATTGAGATGTTTAAGAAAGCTGGCTGGACAGTGGTGAAACCGCCAACACCATTAATTCCAGATGGTGCGTTTGAGTCAATACAATACAGACATGAATGAGTGTAATTTTCTTATGTAAAATTGCTCAAGCATATTTTATTATGTAATGTGTAAATATAATGGATTGCTGCTGTTTTTAGACCACCCTCTCTGGATGTCCTCCAAGTGGCTGTCCATGAACGTCTTGATGCTGGATGAGAAACGTGTCATGGTGGATGCCAATGAGACTACTATTCAGAAAATGTTTGAAAGTCTTGGTGAGTAGCACATAAATTGTTCAGGTTTGGAAATGCACTTTATAAACAAAATACAGAATTTATCATTATTATTTTTATGATTGGTGCTGATGTGTCCGGCTGTGCGCTGTTCTAACAGGTATTGAGACGATTAAAGTGAGCATTCGTCATGCCAACTCCCTGGGAGGGGGGTTCCACTGCTGGACGACAGATGTCCGCCGCCGCGGGACCCTGCAGTCGTACTTTCATTAGCCTGCCAGAAACAAGCAGTTATTATTGAGCTTCCATTTACACAGCAATGAAGAATTTAACAATCAACATACAGTTCTTAATAATCAGTACTGCTGCATGTTCTGTGATTTTACCGTGCTGTGCATGTAAGAGCTTCTGCAGATGTTAAAGTAAAACAGAAACGGAAACACAGCTGAGACTCAGTCATCTCAATAACAACTGCGTTTCTGGCTGGCTACTGAATCCCAACTATTGTAGGAATGACGGCTGTACCATACCATAATTCCCAGGGAAGTAGGCAGGGTTCTGCTCTCAACGTCACCAAGACAACAAGCACGACCAGACGAATAGACAAAGAGTTGCTACCTCCTTTTTACAATTGACAGTTATTTACAATTCTAGTATTTCATAAAGATTGATTCTGCCATGGATTTTGTACCTTTTTCTAAAAGATCAATTGTCGTAGGTCATCACACATCTGATTTCTTAGTTGAGATATTTTTTTAAATTATGAACCAAAATGTAAATATATATATATGTGGTAAATAACTTTTTTTCATACATTTTATTGGCATATATTTTTCACTGTTTCCCACTAAGACAGCTGTTTCTATATTTGTGTAAAGGAGTGTGTTGGGTGAAGTTTGAGTATCTGTACCTTTGCCTCTGGGGTCATCCTCAATAGCAGATTCTGGCTCTCTGCTGTCGTCCCTGCACTGCTTCGCTGCTTCTGTGTTTGTATTGAAAGGTATTTGCAATTTTGGGAACATTTTAGCTGCTGTGAGCCTCCAGTCAGTGTTGCCGCCCTGCTGGTGGGCACCGGTGGGGGCATGCGGTTCAAACTGACCTCTAAAGTAACAGAAATGTGAGAATGTGTGCTAGGTCAATTAAGAGAAAATTTGCAATAAACGCTAGTCGCCATAAAATGTAACTTTGCATGATGTGAAAATATTAAAACTCATTTATGAATGTGATGTGTGTCCTCTGAATTTATTTATGGGTCATTCCACCCGATCTGACCTAGAGCCGGTAATGACATGGTCTTCCATGAACAGGTTTGAGGAAAACTGTAAACTATTTAACTATTTAACTCACACAGTTTTGTAACTACGCTCCAAAGAGGTTTTCAGTAACATTTCTAAATCAGATCTTAAGAATTTATATTAAGAATCAATCACATGACTTTAAAGTATTTACATATAGTTCTGGTCTGCTTTTGTGTTTTATTGCCCTTAAGAACATTATATAATATTTAAATAATTATATAAAAACACTTTGAACACTTTAGTTAAAAGCAGAGCAAGTGCAACTTACCTCAAGGATGGGTTAACTGTACCAGGCAGATAGGTTAGCAGTGCCTTATTACAGCCACCAACAGGGAGATTCAAATAATACATGAGTGAATTCTGTAACAGTAACTCTACACACACTCAGTTATCAAATCAGAAGTTGGAGCCTCAAGCTATCATAGCGCAGAAGTGAAAGGTGTTCTGCCTAGCAAAGAAGCGTTATGCCACCACCATCCCCAGACATTCATTTAATAATGAGGTAATAAGTAGTACAAACAAGCAAACAAAGGGGAAGTTTATTCAACCACTTTGGTTCCAGGACAAAAAAAAAAGCCTGGACGCTTGTCTTCTGTGGATCTTAAAGGATGGCGGGTCAAGCTGAGCCGTTCTTGAAGCTCAAAGGTCTCGGATCAGCTTTTGACTATTGCCATTAAGTACGGAGGGGCCGGTCCATTCTTGGCTTTGTAGGCCAGCCTCAGGGTTTCGAACCTGATGCGGGCAGCAGCTACAGGAAGCCACTACAGAGGAGTTACATGGCTGAACTAAATGTTGAAGACGACCCGTGCTGCCACATTCTGGATCAATTGCAGGGGCCTGATGGTGCACAAAAGGAGACCAGCCAGAAGGGAGTTGCAGTAATCAAGTCTTGAAGTGAGAAAAGAATGAACAAGCACCTGGGTAGTCTCTCTAGAGAGGAAGGGTCGAGTTTTTCAGATGTTAAAAGGAGAAATCTGCATGACCGAGTCAGATTTGCAACATGAGTTGAGAGCAATAACTGGTCATCCATGACAACACCAAGGCTTCCAACACCAAAGTTCTTCCACTGGTTGATGGTATTTTCCCTTGATTTCCAGTTTGTTCTTACCAATGGTTAGCGCCACCAAAAGTGCTCTACTTTCTTCCTCGTTTAGGTGGACTGATGATGTATCACCAGACAGAGTGACAGGGAGTCGGGTTCTTTAATAATATCGTTTAGAAAATAGTTTAGAACAAGTTGTCAGAAATGGTTGATGGGTGTGTAATACCATAAAGCATGTATATCAATGTTTGGGGTGTTTAGTGAGCGATGTTTTTAGAGCTCAGAGTCTACTATTTTATCCCTTTCTGCTCAGTGTAGTGTACTCTGTGAATGACCTTATATTGTATAAGGTGGAGGTTCGTGTTGTAGTCGTGTTTATCAGGATGTTTGTCCACAAGCCGACAGTGGCCTTAATTAAGAGATTGTCTTCCCACTTTATCATTGGTACAGAGATTGTTTGGTCTAACTCAGATATGCATCTATAAATCTTAGACGAGAGTTTGTTTAAGGAGGAGATGCTGAGGAATTCTAAGACTGGTGGAGTAAGGTCTAGTATACCTTTTTGTCTTGAATTTTTGAATTTAGTAAAGATCTGAGTTGATGATATTCCAGAATACCAGATATCCCGGGTTACTCTCTATGCCGTCTGACTGGGTTAGATGTAGGATGGGTTTTTGTTGGGATGTGATTGTTCTGTAAATGCTTTTTTCTTTCCATTTGTGTAAAGTTAGCATTTGTTTAAGGGCAGGAAGGGCAGGGTTGTGCCACATGGGTGAATATTTGAAAGGTGATATTATTAGGCTATCATTGGGGTTTTGAAACAGGGGTGGCGTTTGGGTGTTGTGCTAATAAATGGTAAGTCTGAGAGCTGTTTTTCATTGCTTCGAGTCTGTTCTTCTTCTCTCCACAGTCCTTCTGTTTGATTAGACTTTGTCCATTAAGTTATGATGTAGTTGATTTGCAAGAAAGTACTGTTGGAAATTAGGAGCTTCGAGGCCTCCCTCAGTTCTGTGTGTTTGTAATGTGTCTAGCTTCATTCTTGGCGGTTTATTTTTCCAGTAGAATTTGGAGATGCTAGAGTCTAAGGCTTTAAACCAGGTATGAGGAGACTGAATGGGAATCCTTGAGAAGAAATAGTTGGCTTTCGGTAATCCTGTCATTTTGTTGGAAGATATTCTGATTAGAATTTTATTATTCTGATCAGCAAATTAACAAGCCCTTTTTGAGTTGTAGTGTGTCAGAACAGGACACCACTAAACTGCAGGGCAGGGGGTCCTCCAGGACCACGGTTGGGAACCACTGACTTCTATGACTTTTAACAGGGTGTGCCAACACTTACAGTAGCATCTGCTGCCCCATAGTGGTGTAATGTGGAAGTACAGCGGGACGGCCTGCTTTTATACTGATCCTAAACACATTCCAAATATACATAGTTGGACATGACTCAGCTGAAGAACATGTTCTAGCTGTTTGTGTTTATGCTGGTTAGTTGTTGTACTTTTGTATCTAAATAATACATATCTCTGATTTATTTATTTATATGTGCTTCAATACGCTTAGGATGGATTTGTACTTTTTTAAATGCTAAGACATTCACTTCAGATTCAACTTATACCAATGAGGGAAGTAAGGAAAGGAATTTATTTTTTAGGATTATAAAGAAGTGGACATTGCATAACTACCTAGTTCATCTTGACATAAGTATACTGTAGATATAAAGTTTTAAAACGATTCTTACCAGTTTGTTATGGGCAGTGGTGGCTAGCGGTTAGAGCACCGGACAGGGTTGTGGGTTCAATACCTGGGCTCGGCAAGCAGCCACTGTTGGACCCTTTACCCCAGCAATGGCTGCCCACTGCTCTGGGCACTTGTGCTTACTGTGTGTGTTTGATCACTAGTGTGAATGTGTGCACAGATGGGTTAAAGGCAGAGGCCAAATTCCATCTGTGTCCAACACAAATGGTGAATACGCTTGTCTTGTTTTGAGCCTTTTAGACACCACAAAATCAAAATAACAGAATTGCAGAGATGACCTTTTCAGAAAAAACAGCTTTTCTAACTTCAAATGTTGTTTTTTTTTTTATGTGTTTTGTGTGTGTGTGTGTGTGTGTGTGTGTGTGTGTGTAGAAGGGGGGGGGGGGTGTCAAAGCCGTGCTTTCATCTGGGGCACATCTAATTCAAGATATTCTATACTCTATTACTTTTGTGTAATAATGATCTGGTCTCAGTTTCATCTAAGTGTACAAACTGTATTATGTATCATCTCTCCACATTTTGTTATCCACATATTTTACTTTCAGCAAATATGAACAGGTATCACAACATGCTTTAAACTATTAGTACACAATGGAAAGGATAGCATTCCTAGATTACACCCTTGGGCCATGCCACACCTCATGTATTCTGGCCTCAGCAATTTAAAGCCATTTAAAGCAATTGTCTAAACAGCTAAAGTGCTGTAGCCTAAATGGGTGGAGCTAAACTGCTGTAGGCTGAATAGACAGGGCTGAATGTGATGTAGGCTAAAATATGTTGTTTTTAGTGACATCACAAAAAAACATGATGTTCATATGCTGTAGTTTGGACTATGTATGCACTAAGGGACTTAATGGTTGGTTTTAAAATTGTAACAATGTTCACACACAATATCAGAGTTTGGTTTATCATGGTATGGACAATTTTAAATTTAACTAAACACCAAGTATTTTGATATTTTTTGGTAAAATTACAAATATTCTATCATTTCTTGACATTGGCCTTGGATCGCCACTTTTACTTTTAAACATAAGCAATTTTTGATATTCATGTTATTAGAACTTTATACTGACTATTAATGTTATTAGAATTTCATTCTGGATATTAACGCTATTAGAAATTCATTCTGGATATCAGTGTTATCAGAACCTTACTGTGGATATTAATGTTATTTGAACTTCATCCTGGATATTAATGTTATTAGAACATCATATTGGAAAATATTATTAAGCTTTATTATGGATGTAAATGGTATGAGTCCTTCAGTCTGGATATTAATGTTATTAGACCTTCATTCTGTAACAATAACAATGCTATTAGAACTTGGAGAATGTTACTAGAATATTTCCTACAGCTTCTTGGGTCATTTGGGTCAGAATGGTATCTATCAATATTCTAAACTTCTTTAGGGTTCAGAGCAATTTGCTGATAACTTGCCCCAACACCTGATATAACGGCATGGCCTACATATCAAATAAGCGTATTAACGAATTTGCATATTATTTTCTTCCTCTGTTGCGGTTGGGTAGAAGTACGTCTTCACAATCAGAGCACTGGTTGACCATAGGCTGACTGAACGTGGAGGATGAGCTGGTAGCCAATCGTAGCACAGGAGGGCAGACACGCGCTGCTGAGGCGGGACATGTCTGAATAGTGGTGTAGTTATGCCCGAAATCGGGTGCGTTTTTATCAGAACGCGCTTCATTTTATCGGAAAATGGGCGCGTTTTCTTTTTTTTGGTGCATCACGGCTTTTTTTCAAAATACGGGTGCGTTTTATCAGGCCGTGTTTGGAAACCGGTAGCTTCGTTTCTGGCGCGACTACAAACGCGCGCGGTATTATCAGATATCAGAAAACGGGTGCACTTCAGTCACAATACAGGTGAATGCTGAATTTTGAATGCGGTAAACGGGTGCGTTATTATCTGAACGCGTTGCTTTTGGTCGGAATACGGGTGCGTTTTTTCAGCGAACGTAACCCGTTTCCCAGTTTCCTCCTGCTCGCCCCGCCCCCCACACTCCCCCCCCCCCCAGCGCAGCTCATTTGCATTGACGTCAGCAGAGGCTGGAGGTCAAATCCTCGCCGCTTTTATTGGATCCGCCGCTGTCAGACAGAGAGAGAGCGAGGGAGCTTTACTGTATTTATGGGCTTATTTTATTTTATACACACACACCGCTGCACACACACACGCGTGCACGCACGTACGGACGGTTCACGAGGAAAACGCCTCGGTGTGGCGTGTGGAGCGACGCACGCGACGCTTTTTTTGTTGCTGCTTCCACGGATCGACAAACTTACAGGGGCGTAGAGCCGAGAGGGTCTGCTGTTGTATTTGCGGTGTTTTTTTCACGACCCAGAGGCTGGGGGTCTCTGACAGTTCCAAAGCTCCGGCTCTGGGGGGATTTCTCTTTTTATTTGGGCTTCTGGAGGTGGAGGGGGGCACCGCAGCCCCTGTTGGCTCTCACGGCCTTTTTCCTCCTCACTGAGGGTCTTCGTTCTGTTTCCCCATCCTGGATGTGCTGGATGTGCTGAGCAGCACACACTGGTGATTTCTGGTGTGTAGATGGAGTGTGTGCTGGGATTAAACGCGTGCTGGAGTGCGTAGCCCCCCTCCAGGCAGGCTGGAGCCCCCCCTCCTCAAGCTATGCCTCGAGAATATTTCAGCCTGTTGATGAAAGTGGAGCAAACTGAAGAGCCGGATTCATTCCTGCAGTGAGTGAGTGAGTGTGTGTGTGTGTGTGTGTGTGAGTGTGTGTGTGTGTGTGTGATGTGATGTGTAAGTATGTGTGTGTGTGTGTAAGCAGGCTGAGAAGAACACACTGCTGCCGCTGAGCTTGGATGGTGTGTGTGTGTGTGTGTAAGGCCATGGATCCGTCTAGAGCCTAAAAACGACATCAAAAAAACACAAAGTAGAGCTGGACACTACATTTAGACACAAATCCTGGGGTCAAAGGTCAAGAAGAATGAGGGGCCGGTGATGTGGGCTGCCGAAGGAAGGAGGTGAAGACGTGTATGGGCCTGAGGGGTCACATACGCACACATATACCACACACACACACTCACTTACTCACACACACACACACACACGTACACATGCATGTTACTTCTTCATGTAAGAGGCCGAAAGGAAATCTGGTTCCTGGGCCGGGGAGCCGGAGGGGTGGGTTACTCCACGGTAACGACGGGACGGGAGGTCTATAATCAGATACCAGGAGGAAAACGGGAGATCTGACGGAGAAGTCTGAGAGTTCGGGGCTGTCAGACGGTCGGAGGGGTGGACGGACAGACGGACGGACGCGCAGCTGAAGAAGGGGCAGTGCAGCATGGGCTGTGCTTCAAGCATCCATATTTCGGATAGGGTGGTGTATCACAGCGGGAAAGAAGCCGAGGACTCTCACTCGCCGCCGCAGAGCAACACACACCCGGGGCTGCCCGTCAAACCCTCCAACAAGGTGAGTGAGTGTGTGTGTGTGTGTGTGTGTGTGTGTGTGTGTCCTGCGCTCGTCTGAATGTACGTGCTGTTAAATGTATGTGTGTATTGCTGGGTTTTTATTGTGTATGTGTAATCTGGGGTATCCAGCAACCAGAACTTTCCAGCAGGTCCTTTCAAGGTACAGTTGATCAAAAACCATTCAATTGATCACTGACCCCCGATGCAATTGATCAGCCAAGACATGTTTGGTATCTTTAGTTCACATCAGGAGATGCTAGGCTAAAGCTAAAGGACCACTGGAGTTAGACGGGCACCAGTCTCATCTCCATAAGCACACACTGCCAAAAGCTGCACATTAAACAAAAATGGTCTCCTATAGACCTGAAAGAGGGTTTATTGACTCATAACTGTACTGGAACCATTTATGTCTTTATGTCTATTTGTACAAGAAATCATGCAAAGAACCGTTTCAGCATCACATGAATGGGTCAATATAGAACCACTGCCTTGATTAAAATCCTTTTTATTTAAATAATGTGCAAAAACGTGATTCTGCAAAACGGCGTGAATAGACCTTATTTAATCATTTCTGCTAAAACTGGAACTACATTATCATCCACGTAATGTCCTGCTTTGTAGTGCTGTTCCACTTATAAACTGGACCGCGGTGCATGAAGTGATCCCCCCCATACTGTGCTGTGGTCCGAGTGGTTCCGGTGACTCCACGTTGGAAATGACACAGATTTGTCAGCTCTGAATGCGTTTTGAGAAATTGGTGTCAGTTGAAGTCCAGTGTTTGTTAGCAACGCTACCCTTGCAAGAAACAAGAAAAGCATACATCAGATACCAAATGTGTCTTGGGTGATTGACGGCATCTGAGGTCAGTGATCAAACACGTTCATTAGATTTTTAGCCCGACTGTTCCCTTAAGTCCATAGAGTCAATGCAGATCGGCCTTGTTGTTTGGGAGCTTCTCACAGGTAAACGGTGCATGTAATGGAAAAGAAAACAAGACTCGTCAGACCAGAAAACCTTATGCCAGCGTTCCGAGCCCTGTGCAAGCCCTTCAGTTTTGGAGATCTGACCGTCTGGTCGTCTGACCATAACGGTCATCATCAAATTGGCTCAGACCGCTCAACACACATTGGCTACAAGAAACAACTGTTCAGTTACTGTCTAAAAGAAAATATATATCAAAGAGAAGTGGTAACGAAAACCTTCACGTTATATCATGTCGAAGTATCAGTATTCATTGGTAACGCTAAAACACAGCATTCTGTACATTTAAGTAGTAAATATCTAACTGTGTACTTTTGCTTGTTTATTGCATTAAACAAAATTAAAAGGGAGTATTGCTGAGAATATTAAAGATATGTTCCATCTTTAACTTTTATGCCTTTTGGAAATCAGGGTCCTCTTTTTTACTCACTTAACTTCTCCCACTAACAAATATTTTGACTGAGGCAACTTTTGCATGCCACTATAAAGGCAGTATATGTATGAGTACGGACTCTTATATTTATTTTTATACAAACACATTTGGACAGTGGCCATTTTTTGTCATTTTGTCTTTTGTATGTTTGTAATGTCTCTCCAGTTTCACAGGCCTAAATATAATTGGACAATTAACTGATATGGTGTATCATGGCAAGGTGTTGCCTGTTCTCTATTCACTATTTCATGACAAACAGCATCTGGAGTCGATGCAAAAAAAAAAAAAAAAAAAAAAAGGATAAACGTTAGCAATAGCTAAATCCACAATTTGGTACATTCTTAAAAACTCGCTCCAGCTGAGTTCAGCAACACCAAAGAAACAGACCACAAAGACAGAGGAGACCGAGGAGGAGATACCTTAGGACAGATGAAACCAAGGTTAGCATGAATATGGTGAGAAACAATACAGGGTTCATGATTTAAAGCATTTAAAGATTATCTGTCAAACATGGTGGAGGCACTGTTGTGTTATGGACAAAAATGGCTTCCGAAGAAACTGGGTCACTGATGTTTATAGATGATATGACTGCCGATAGGATTAGCTGGATGGATTCTGGAGCGTATAGAGCTCTACTTTCTGCTTCAATTTAATCATATACTGCCAATAGGATGTCCCTTCACAGTAAATATGGATAATACACTTTAACACACTGCGAAAGGAACCGAAGAGCATCTTAAGTCAAATGAATGGAATGTTCTTAAATGGCCGTCACCATCTGAAGGGAGTAGGCGCAGCATTTGATGATGTCCGTGGGTTGTAGCTTCAGACTTTAGGCAGTCATTTACTGCAAAGGATTTGTATCAGAGTATATACATCATCCTTATATTTATAGTGATGTTGCGTTCAAATATAATTACACAAACTATCAATTATTGTTAAACCCCTTGACCTAAAGCTGAAATCACATTTTGTTTGCTTCATTTCAAATCCATCATGGTGGTACAAATATTGTCACTGTGTGTATGATAATTGTTAATTACAATTGGTGACATGCCTTCTGATTGGCTAATCAATGTCAAAACGGTCTGAGCCTTAGTAATGCTTAGAATGTCAGAACCTTTTCACAGGTCACAAAGATCATTTATATAATATTTATAAATCGGGATGCACAGATACTACATTTTCTTTTATGATGCTGATACCAGATTTTCAAGTATCTGCTTATACTGAGTAGTAATACCAACTCTGATTTAAATACTCAATAGATTTCTATGAATCCTGATATTTATAGTGTTCCACGTTTTATAGGTTGTACCCCCAAAAAAACAAAACAGTGTTTCCTGGTTGAATAACTGCATATTTGAAAAGTTTCCAAGCTATGAAAAAAATATCAATTCAGAAAACAATTCAGAAACACATGCCAGTAGTGACGCTGGCTAAACCTGACTAAAATTCACATATCAGAGCATTGGAAAAAACGCCAGTTTAGAAACAGAAAGTGCTTATGTAGCAATTTCACATTCAATTACACATCTCTATGTAAATAGGTACTGACCTTTAATGTGTGGCCTTTAAACAAGCTGCTAAAACTCAACTATTGGTTTTAGAACCAATAAAACACCACATGGTAACAAAAGGTGCTAAAGTTCCATTAAATGTCTGTTTAATGGTAATAACTATTTATGACTGGCTTTTACTGGTTGTTTAAACGTTTGGTTTTATAACAAAGTACGCAAACAAAAATGTTCTATGTAGGAAAAAAGTCAGACATCAGTAAGCTTCATGCTATTGGTGCTCTTTATTGCCGATACCGATACTGTAAGTGTCAGTATCGGCAACACTGTTTATAATATTTAAGGGGTGTAACAATTCCTAAGATTTGCAGTCCAAAAACATTCAGTGTCATCTCGATTCAGTATATTTTTAATGCAGGAACAATAAGAAATGCCTGGAAAAGTCTATAAATCTATAATAATCTATAAATCGTGCATTATTACTGTAGATCATTTAATATATGTTAATATGGCAATGTTTACATGTTCATTTTATTTTATTATTTCATTGATAAAATTAAAAACTGACAACATTAGAAATTAAAGCTTTAATACTGACACTACCTTTCGCTCTATACAAGCTAACATACTAACATGAAGCTAACTCGCTCTTTGATTTTTGTTTTGATTTTTTTTTTTTTAGATGTGTACACACACAAAATATTTGTATTGATTAATAATGAATTCACTTAGTATCCTTTAATTAATAAAACAGTTGGAAGCGATGTGGCAAGTCAGTTGACACAGTGGGCAACTTTGCTGAGCGTTTGCTGAGAGACCATTTTCAGCCTGTGTGTTTTTTGCTTCATTTGGGTTGGGTTAAAGTGTTGACATTGCTTGCTTGGTGGTTCTCTGGTTGAACCTACACACTTCATCCTTTCACGTTCCGTCTATTAACATTTGGAAAATGCCATCAGCAACTGGAGTCCAAGAAGGCAAAATTGGCCTTGCTCTCTCAAGGGTGGGTTGATGGCACTTCCTCTCCACATTAGCCCCTGTGGGTTATTGGTCAGCACAGGCATCTGTTAGCTGTTGTGTCGGAGCTGAGGAGCTTTCTTCCAAGTGCGCTGGCTACCTTGGGATGCTGCATCAGCGGCAGTTTAAAAAGGGAAGGTGGATGACTTCACACGTGTTGCAGGAGACATGATTGTCTTCACGTTCCTAGTGTTGGGGTCATTACTAGTCTAGCCTAGTCTAGCCTACTAGCCTTCCGAGTTCGTTAGAAAATGTGTGTAAACTGAATAAAATTAAAAAACACTTTTAAGCACAGTCCACATATTCTCAATAGTTCTGTTGGCAGTAAAACCATGCCCCAGAGCATGATGCCACCACCATATCAGAATCAGAATCAGAATCTCTTTATTTCACCAAGTATGTTACCCATACAAGGAATTTGTCTTGGTGAGAGCAACACGTATGACAAGTAACAAAGAAACACAGAACACAGTCTTAAACTAAAGGAAAATGACACTAAACAATAAATAGGGTAGGGGATAAATTAAAAAAAGTAGAAAGTACTAAAGGTAATAAAGGTAATAAAGAGCTGAAAAATATATTTACAGAAAAGAAAAGAACATCTGTACAGGTGTGCAAATAGTCATAGTGCAAAATAGGCAGAGTGCAAATAACTGTTCAGTCCGGTTTGGTACAGTTCAGTTGTAAGTTTAGAGGTTTACAGTGGGAGGTGACCACTGTGATTGAGGAGCGCTACAGCTCTGGGGAAGAAGCTGTTAGCATGACGTGTTGTGCTGGTTTTGATGGACCGCAGTCTTCTACCCAAAGGGGAGTGTCTGGAAGAGGAGGTGTCCAGGATGTGAGGGACACCTCCCACCTCCCATTGCAGTCGGTAAACAGTTTGTACAGTGCTGGGTTGTTCTTGAACATCCGAATCTAATTTTTCTCAGCTGACAATGACCGTTTTGGGTTTTGTCCAGTGCATTTGTTTATAAATGGCTGAAAGAGACATTCCCAAGTTAAGTGTACATCTACATTCAGCTCGTTCAGATCTGCACTGAGCTCCTTTGACTTTCCTGTTGTGCTGTGTGTTGGTCAATCCAATGGGTGCTGTGTTTTTATGTGAGCTACCAACTGTAGTCCGTCATGATCACCACCAGGAAGTTAAGAGGCCTTGGCTTTGGCAGAACCCATTTTGAAACTTTAGGCAGAACTGGATTGTGATTTATAAGACTCATAAGAAGTTGGTTTTGTGAAAGAGCTCTTGAATATAGTATAGATCTATACAGGTGAACATGTCATTCTCTGGGAGAAATTTGCACAGCAAAAACAAAGAAACACTGAGAAACACACCAATGGAGTTTGTGTACGGCAGTGTTTCTCAGGCCAGTCCTCAGTGCTGACACAGTCCACGTTTTAGTTCCAACCCCCCGCACACAGGGACAAAGCCAAAACACAGACCGTCTGAGGGCCCTGAGGACCAGCCTGAGAAACACTGGTGAAGAGAAAGAGAGAGTTACAGCTGCAGAAAAACTGTGCAAAAACACACACACACACTGCACAAACACATACCATGAAGTGCAGTGTGTTCCTGATGGTTTTGACTGGGTTCTGTAATGAACAGTAGAGATGATCAGGTATGTTCATGGCATAACTGTTGTTAAGTTTAAAATGAGTGAACACATGTATTGTGACTGTATTTCTTATTATTTGTTATTATTTTTAGCTTTTTTTTATATCAACCAGATGTGTTAGGGCGAGCATGACCTTTAAAATGTGTTTTATAATGTTCATGTGAGCAACACAGTTATTCTGACCGACTGTAATACACTACAGGAAGTGTAGGCGGGCACTTTATAATGCTCAGTATTGTTCATATGAGAAACACAGTTATTCTGACAGACTGTAATGCACTACAGGAAGCATAGGGGGCGCTCTGTAGTGCTCTATAATGTTCATATGATCCACACTGTAATTCGGACAGACTAATACACTACAGGAAGTGTCAACCAGATGTGTAAGGGCCAGCATGACCTTTAAAATGTGTTCTATAATGTTCACATGAGCCACACAGTCATTCTGACAGACTGTAATACACTACAGGAAGCATAGGGGGCGCTCTGTAATGCTCTATAATGTTTATATGATCCACACAGTCATTCTGACAGACTGTAATACACTACAGGAAGTGTAGGGTTGGCAGTGTTCTATGACGTTCATGTGCACCCATTTAGCCTACAGCAGTTTAGCTCCGCCCAAACTTTCTACATCAGTTTAGCCCTGCTCGTTCAGCCTTAGGCAGTTTATTCCTTCCCACTTAGCCTTAGGCAGTTTAGCCATGCTGATTCAGCCTACAGCAGTTTAGCTCCACCCATTAAGGATACAGCAGCAGCAGCAGCAGCAGCAGCAGCAGCAGCTCTGCCCATTCACACGACCGCTTCAGCCTGGACTGCTTTGTGGACAGTTTCTTGGTTCTTAAACCAACACTGATGCTGTAAGTAGAGCTCAGGAGGTGTGCAGGATATGGGCTCTTTAAATTAATGTGCTAAATTACTGACCCAGAAATACAACTTTATGGCCTGTGTGTGTGTGTTTCTCACACATATATCTCGCACGTACTGTTTGTGTTTGGATGTATGGACTAAGTGTATATATGGGCTGAGTGTGCGCAGGATTCTAGGAACAGCCAGGGTTGCAGTAACTCACTGCGTGGCACTGTGATGCTTTAGTCTAACCTGCTTTTCACACCCGTACAATAATGCTCCAATCTCATGGTGTTCCTCAACATTCAGCCGCAAGTTTAATTCTCTCAAAGTTAATCTACTAAGACGCATTTGCTGCTTTGTTAGTTTTACGCTGGAGTGATCAGGTATTATACTGGAGGTATCAGGTGTTAGATCGGATCGTGATAAGATCAGTAAAGCTAGTCCAAGTTTTTGGTCACCAGTTCCCCTCAGTCAGAATCTGCGGAATGTCATAAGCACAGCACGTGTTTAGAACTGAAACTACTAAAGCTAATGTAGCTAACAAATAATGGAAGTAATTCCAGTTGGTGGAGTAAGAGCTTCCATTACTTGTTTACCTACATTAGCCTTGTAGGTCAGGTTAGCACAATGCTGATTGGTGGAGTAAATTTTTTTTATCCACAATACCTTGTTGGCAAGGTGAAGTAAAAACTATATATTTTTTTGTTAGCTGTGTTCACTTGTAGCTAAAGTTTGTTGCTAATAAAGTAATTATGCTAATTGAGTGTAGCCTAATTGGTGTGTGTGTGTGTGTGTGTGTGTGTGTGTGTGTGTGTGTGTGTGTGTGTGTGTGTGTGTGTGTGTGTGTGTGTGTGTGTGTCGGTTGTTATTAAACATGTTTAAATGTTTTCACGCATCATTACACACTGCTTATTCCTTCAGGGTGTGTGTGTGTGTGTGTGTGTGTGTGTGTGTGTGTGTGTGTGTGTGTGTTTATTAGAGTTGTCATAATACCGGAAATCATATGTCGCTATTGATACCAACTGTAGTATCAAGGTACTTGATAGGAAACAGTGCTCTGGCATAAAATAAACACTCTACACGTCTGAACAAGAGCAAGTTTTCTAGACACTGATTCAGTTTAATCTTAACCTAAACCTCGGAGCCAGTGCGACACCTTCATAGTTTGAGTCTAGGCTTAGCCTTGATCTGTTTCTGGTAAAGTAATGTTTATTGGACTGAACAAAATAGGGTTTGTTATTGGGTTTTGATTGTGAACTGTGATTTACCTTTTGTTATGGTTTCAGATTGGTTTATTGTTTTAAACCTGTTACTTAAAGTACTGAAAATACTGATTATATTGAATGTTAGAGTTCAGGTTGAGAGTACTGAATTGGCTGAAAGGCAGAGTACTGATTTACTTCAAATGTAGCACACTTAATTTAAAACCTAATGTTTAGACTGCTGATTTGTAAGTATATTGAAGCATTAAATATTTGAAAGTAAATGTGCTAATCTGTGTGAAAGGTGCTAAATAAAGAGGTAGCATACTGAATTGTTTGAAAGTTAGTGTGCTGAATTGTTTGGAAGTTAGAATAGCGTATTGTTGGAGTTAAGGTGGAGTTAAGGTGGAGTTAAGGTGGAGTTAATGTATTAAGTTAAAGTACTGAATTGCGTGACAGGCGGAGTACTGAATGGTTTGTCAAACTGTAGTACTAAAAATTACTTTTCAGACTTTTGACACATTGTGCAACTCCTGTGTGTATGTGATGAGACTAAAACTATTTTTAAAGGGAAGGCCACAGTTTATCTGAAGGCCACAGAACACACACACACACACACACACACACACACACACACACACACACACACACACACACACACACACACACTCTAACCTAAATGCACCACTGGCAGTGACCCATTCACTGCTTCACCCTGCTGTAACAGTGACTGTTACTGTAGGGTGAAGCACTGACTGTGTTACTGACCGTGGTGCATTTAGGTTTGTGTGGGTGTGTGTTTGTTTAAAGCTGATTGCTCTCATATCACTTTAGCGTAGTGGCTAAGTATTCACGTTCTGATTATTAGTCTGAATGCTGATTGGCTGCTGGAGAGTCTGCAGGACCCTGCTGTAATTCTGAGCAGTGCAGTCAGTGGTACTGAGTTAGGAGTGTACAGTTTCTAAACTCTTCATTGCGACCCCCTACAGTTTATACGCTATTCATAATGACCCCTAAACTTCCTAAACTCTTAATTACGACCCCCTAAAGGTCATACACTATTTATTACAATCCCTAAAGTGTATACACTTTTCATCACAACCCCTAAAGTTTATAAACTCTGCTTTACGACCCCTAAAGTTTATACATGCTTCATTGCGACCCCTGAAGCTTATAAACTTTTACTACTCTGAAAGTTTATACAGTCTTCATCTTATCCTCTATAATTTATCAACTTGTCATCACTGAAATGTCTACTGTAGGTCTTTGACAGTGTTTCTAGTAAAATGTGGTACATAAGAGACGGCAGGATGAGTGATTGGTGTACAGTTTTACACTTGTTCTAAATTGTTGTAAATACTGATCATTGCAGGATGCAGAAACCTTTGCTTTTGCTATTTTCCTTTTTTGTTATTTTGAAACTGTAAAAGAATTTTTATTCAACCTACAGCAGTTTAGCTCCACCTATTCAGACTACAGCAGTTTAGCTCCACCTATTCAGACTACAGTAGCTTAGCATTGCCCATTCAGCCTACAGCCATTTAACCAGTCTCGTTCAATCTACAGCAGGTCAGCCCTGTTCGTTCAGTCTGCAGTAGTTTAGCCCCCCTTGTTCAGCCTGCAGCAGCTTAGCCTTATGGCTGTTTTTTAAGCATTGTAGGTGCGGTTTAGATCACAGTGTGACTTACTTTAATCTGTACACACAAAAATAAACTCCTCCACAGAGCTGAACGGTGGAGTAACCGGAACCTCAGCACAGCATGTGATATCACTCCGCTCCACAGCGCTACAAAGCGGGGTGTTATGCGGATAATGATGTAGTTTGTGTGGTGTTGACCTTTGTTGGTGCTTTTCTCTGACTGTAGTTTGAGCCAGTTGTGTCAGGAGAGTGTGTACATGAGTGTGTGTGTGTTTACAGTGTTGAAGCTGAGTCAAGGGCGCGACACCATCTGGGCGGCCGTGTGTGTGATAAGAGTCAAGTACAAGGTCTGACGATGGTTCTCTCAGTCTGCACTTGCATTCCTCTAAGTGTGTGTGTGTCTGTGTGTATCTGTGTGCATGTGTGGGTGAGAGAGAGTGAGTGAGTGAGCGAGAAAGAGCAAGAGAGAGACAGACCGAAAGGGATAGAGAGAGTGTGGTATAAGAGAGAGTGAGTTTTAATGTGGGAAATGGGACTCTGCTCATTGTTAGCACTTCACGTGTGTGTGTGTGTGTGTGTGTGTGTGTGTGTGTGTGTGTGTGTGTGTGTGTGTGTGTGTGTGTGTGTGTGTGTGTGTGTATGGCCTCCTCCAAACAGGCCGTGGTTTATCTAGCCTTGGCTCACAGCTTTGCCCACCCCCTCCCCCCACTGTCTCTCTCTCTCTCTCTCTCCCTCTGTCTCTCTCTCTCTGCATTAGAGAGGGATGTGTGTGTTACAGGATGTGTGGAGTTCAGTAAATTTGAGTCTGAAGTGTTTGGGACTAGCTATCCAGGAGATTCAGCTTTATGTTCTGCTGTGTGTGTGTGTGTGTGTGTGTGTGTGTGTGTGTGTGTGTGTGTGTGTGTGTGTGTGTGTGTGTGTACATGAATGAGACTAACCAGGCTATGTACACACTCCTGCAGTTCCGTTGCGTGTGTCAGAGCTCACATTTAACAGCACAAACAAATTATACCTTATCTAAAACAAGCGTATCTTCTTACCTTCCACTGTTAGAGCTAGAACCTAAAGTAGAAATATTACTTTATTAGTAATATTAATACTACTATTATGTCTATGAAAAAAAAATCTAATGATGGTTTCATATGGTTTCTTGGACATGGTTTGATGCTAACTGGTGGGCTACGCTTCCATTACTTATCGTCTATGTTTGCCTAGTAGCTCGGGTGTTATTTGGTGGGGTATAAGCCTTCATCACTTGTTAGATGCATTGAACATGTAGCTCCAGTGCCAGTTGGTGGGGTAGCCCCCGTTATTGGTTAGCTACATTAGCCTCTTAGTTCCAAACTTAATTGGAAAGGAGTACGTTTCCAATACTTGGTAACTACATTAGCCTCATGGCTCCAGTGTAAAACTAAGAAAGCACTTAACATGTCTTGACTGATCTGCAGCATTTCTGGGTACAAGTAAGTAAAGATAGGTCGTTGGCTAAAGACAAAGTGTGTGTATTGGCCTAGAGAGTCCAGAGGTGCAGAACCAGAGCACAGAAATATCTGGAAGTCTGTGTAATAAAGAATGCCGGTCGGTCTGGAAAGTGTTAAAGGTTTTACTGAAGCTCAGTTCAGTGGAGGAAGTTGGGGACAGTAGTGCATCTTCCGCCGGAGCGGCCGTCCTGCCAAAATCTCTCCAGCAGAAAGGCGCTAAATCATCCATGAAGTAAAAAAAAAGAAAAGAAAAGAGAACAACTCACAGGCCTCCTGCCTGACCGAGTGTGTTCAGTGTTCATGCTGCACTGTCTCAAACACACACACACACACACACACACACACACACACATCTACTGCTCAGTCACAACCTGCAAATCTGCTAATTCAGTGTCCTTATTTTTTTTAATTACATTATGTACACACAGAGTTCCAAACAGGGACAGCTTGAACAACACCGAGGAGGCATATCTAGTTCAGCTAAAGTTTAAGTTAAATTGTGGTTAAGATTATAGATGTTTTAGCTAAAGTTTAGCTAAAAATATAGCGGTTAGCATGTTAGCTACCATATAAGCTAATATGTAGCTTGCGTTTGCTACTGCTTCAGCTCATATCTCAGGTATTCTAGCTCATGATTCAGCCAAAATGTTCATATTTTCCATTTTCCAGGGCTAATGTTTCTGCTATGTTATATCAGCTAGTATTTCAGCTAGCATGTCAACTAAATATGTAGCTAATATTTATTTTTTTAATAATAATATTATTTTAGTTGAAGTTTTTGATAATACAACAGCAGATATTTTAGCTAGTATTTCAACTTGTATATTGGCTTATAATTAAGCTGAAATTATACAGCTAGTTTTAATTAAATATGTTAAATATTTCAGCTATGTTTTTACTAATGCCTCAGCTAGCACATCAGTGTTTTATATAATAAATTTAGGCAAGACAGGATCTGATTACTTTCATTAAAGTGAAACTGTTGTGCTGTTATGGACTAGAAACAAATGCAAATTTAAGGTGAAATAGAAAATTCGAACATGCATCCAAGTGTTCGCCTCATCTCTCAAACTGTGGAGGTGTTGAGTAATCTTGCTGATTTCTGACATTATGATTAATTGTTATTTATAACGTATAAACTGAATTTTGTTGTATAGATCATTTTAAACAACTTTTAATATATTCTTAATAATTTTATTTGTGTTACTAGTCCATCGCATTTATTTTGGTTCAGGTTGGTTTTGGAATCTGCTGCTGTTAGACTGGATCAGAGAAACTCACAAAGTGTGTGTGTGTGTGTGTGTGTGTGTGTGTGTGTGTGTGTGTGTGTGTGTATGTGTATGTGTGTGTATGTGTGTGTGTGTCTCAGTGAGGAGAGAGAAGTAGAGAGAAAGCAGATACAGGAAGCGCCGTCAGGAGGGAAAAGCTAAGCTACGCATGTGCAGTACAGGCTCTTCCTGACAGGAAGTGACATCACTATTTATAACATGCTTCTGCCCGGCAACTCCGCTCTGACCATGTGCACTCACACACATGCATGTTCACACACCATTAGGTATTTGGTCTAGTGTAAAAGTTTAATTCAATGATCTACAAAATATTTCCACCTTAAAGAAGACCAGTGGCCCAAATCAGTCTGTTTGTGAAACTACAGGG
Source organism: Salminus brasiliensis (assembly GCF_030463535.1). NCBI lineage: Eukaryota > Metazoa > Chordata > Actinopteri > Characiformes > Bryconidae > Salminus > Salminus brasiliensis. The sequence continues at coordinate 28,299,942 of NC_132890.1, read as the reverse complement.
AGTGAAACCAGAGCCGTTGGCGTTGTCGTAATGTTCAACATGGCGTCCGTTTACGAATAAAATATCTCCCTTTAACACAAAGAGCCTGGTTACGATACGAGCGGAGGAGGATCGACAGCTGTGTGGCGCTAGTGTGCAACCCATTCCCCATTCCTCATTCATAGAGATCGGAGCCTGGTCTCATGTGCCTGCAAATAACTGCCTGGTGGTGTTACAAAGATGGACTAGAAAATGGTCAAACCTTGCTGTGTTTGGGGCTGTAATGCCAAACTTGGCCATTTCCAACCCAACCCCACCGCTCCCCACCCCCACAGCTATGACCCCTGTCACAAAAAGGGAGGGTGGAGGCTAGCATGTGCTTCCTCTGGGTGCTTCCACCAGAACTCTTTAGACTGTCGCTAATGCAACACCACTGGAGCTCAGCATACTGGGAGAAGAATGCTAACTGCTAATTCTGTTGCGTCAGCTAACAGGCACGTGAGCTAGCTAGCATGGCGCTGACTGATAAGGGGTAGGGGAAGGACCATCCTACCCACCTCGAGAGAACACAGTCACACTCTCTGGGACTCCTGGTCGCGGATGGCTTTGGCATCACTGAGGTTTAAACCTGTCTTTTGATGATTTGGCTTTCTTCACTCTTTAAGGCACCTTAGACAGCCAGAGGCCCCTGGGCACTGGCCCCACTGGCCTGGTCAGTATTTCTTGCCTGGTCCTGGCGACCCAGTGCTAGGTATTACAAATCTGGTCTGACCTACTTTCTAGTAAAGAAACAGTATAGCAAGCATGATGTAGGTTTTTTCCCCTCTCTCTTTTTGTGTGTGTGTGTGTTTGTGTGTGTGCTGATGGCAACCCTCTGCAGTGGGTGCGTGTGATTCTACGTTCTTCCCCGCAGCTTCCACCCGTATGATCATGCGACTCCATGTGACGCTCGGCCCCAGAGCCCCTGGAGTTTTAGCTCCATCATTTAAAAAACACAAAGTTCCTGAGCTCAGCTATTGCTGGACCACAATTCCCTGCAGGTCCTGTGACCTCTAAAGCATAATAACCAATCAGCTGAGAGTTCTAAATTTGGACTGAAGTGCAGATATAGGGGGAGGGGGTGAGCTGGTTGGACCTAGGTTTTTGTGAGGATGATGTAACATTGGACCTTAGAGCTTTAACCAGTCCTAAGGTTTTGATCTAAACCCAGGTAACCCGGCACCAGTTCTGTCTGAATCCCGCTGTCGCCCGGCACCAGTTCTGTCTGAATCCCGCTGTCGCCCGGCACCAGTTCTGTCTGAATCCCGCTGTCGCCCGGCACCAGTTCTGTCTGAATCCCGCTGTCGCCCGGCACCAGTTGAGAACCCAACGTTAGGTCGATCCAGTCAGTGTGTGTCAGTATAAAGTTTTTTAATGGAGAATTGTTTTTGTGGTGGGTTTAATTAATTATTTTAATCATTTTTTTAACATCTAATTTGAGGTATAGGACTCTTTGCAACAGACAGGACAGAATTATGCTTGGTCTGTGAGAGAAGAGAGAGAGGTGTGTGTGTGCGAGAGAGGGAGAGAAGAAGGTGTGGATCAGCTTTAGCAGGGATTGGGGAGGTAATCAGGATCAGGACAAAAATACCTACAGGAGATGTTGGTGGAGGACATTTACAGCAGTACGACTGCATTGTCTCATTTTACTGCTACGTTTTTAAATAATATTTAAAGCGATGTTGTTTGTTGCGATGTTGTGTGTGTGTGTGTGTGTGTGTGTGTATATGTGTGTGTGTATGTGTGTATATATATATATATATATATATATATATATATATATATATATATATATATATATATATATATACACACACACACACACACACACACACACACACGTGTGTTTAACCTTACCTAGTAAAACAGCTAGGGCTTTCTTTTGGTACTTTAGAATGAACAGCTCACATGACCCACTGCCCTCTTTAACAACACACACACACACACACACTTCTCTGTTAACTTAATCAGCTTAAGATTTAGTTGGTACAATATTGTCAGAGTAAATTAACAAATTAATTCATGTCTGAAAATAATTGCATATACACTCACTAGCCACTTTATTAGAAACTACCTCCCTTTTGCCTTCACTCAACATAAACCTTATATTTACAATTATGTTAGTTCTGATCTAAAAATATTCTCAAGTAATATGACCTGCGGAGTTATGTGGACAGATTATATATAAATAAAAAAACTCTTTTGTTTTTGTTTGTTTTTTTCTTCTTTCTTCAAAAACTGTTCATATTGGGGACACATTCTGGTGGGCAGGTTGTGGGACAGTTTTAGGCTGGCAGTCCTGCCCATTCAGTCTTGTAAGCTTGGAATGTTGGCCTTTAAAGGCGGACAAGAACACCAGAATAGCAGAAGAACTGAACTGATTTCTGTTATTATATACACATATTAGATAATACTATACTACTGTTATTATTGTGCTTTACATTTGTTTAAATAGTAAATAAATGTACATAAATGTTTTAAAGTAAATAAGCCTAACAATTTCTACCTATAGTTTGTGTAGAGCTGGCCGATATGGGAAAAGGTTATATCCAGATATTTAAAGATTTTTTTTTTTATGCTATACAATATTAATCGTAATATTTTGTCATATAGAGTAAATGCAGCAACAATGTAACATTTTTAACAACTGCTTTCCAAATACTCTCCCATACTGAGCATCGTGATTTTTACTCAAAACACTTAATTCAATTAAATAAGACTGATCACACGGTTTGTAATGAAATGTGCAGTGCTTAGGATGTCCAAACTTTAGCACTTTTTTATTTATTTATTTATTTTTTATTTTTATTTTTTTTACCTAAGACTGTAAGTCAATATACCTTTTTGCCCACCCGTGTGTGTGTGTGTGTGTGTGTGTGTGTGTGTGTGTGTGTGAGAGAGAGAGAGTGTGAGTCGCTTTCACTTGGGGGTGAGACAAGACTGTGAGAGAGGAGAAAGAAAGTGTGTGTGTGTGTGTGTGTGTGTGTGTGTGTGTGTGTGTGTGTGTGTGTGTGTGTGTGTGTGTGTGTGTGTATAGAGTGGTCCCAACAGTGCTGCTGTTAGGAAGCTGTTTACTGTGTATATCTCTCTCCGCTGACGTCGGCTCTCTCAACAATGTCATCCAATTTCCTGTTTTTCACTTCAGTGGAGAGTCTCTGCAGAGAAAGAGAGCGAGAGAGAGAGAGAGAGGGATGTATAGGCGCGAGTGCGGTAGAAAGACAGGATGCCGAGTGTGAGGCGGTTCTGTAGAACAGTAGAGCTGCTCACTTCAGCTTCTGACTCAGGATCTGATTCTGACTCAGTTTCTAATTTAGATTTTGTGTCCAATTCTGATTCAGTTTTGATTCTGAACCTGATTCTGATTCTACATCCAATTTTGATTCTACGTCTGATTCCTGATTCAATTATTTTTCTAATTGTGATTCTAATTTTAAAGTGATGGCCTGTAAGTTTAGGGGATTTGAGGATTTAGAGACCTCTTTGGTGAGAATGTGTAACTGCACTGAGCATACGGAGGAGTACCGTTTAAAACGTTTGTTGTGGTGCAGTCTCCTTTTAGAAGTAGATGAATCGGATCATTACAAGTTTACATTCCTTCAGTCAGTGGAGTCATTCAGAGTGTAGGAAATGATGTAGGAGAATTATATACTGTTGTCAGTCTTAAATGATGTCATAAGAAACTGCATTCTGTGTTTCAGCATATTGTTTTGTTCATTTAGGATGAAATACCATCACAATGTAGAGAGTGATTACGTCCAACAAAACATTTCATTTGCTCTTCAGGTGATACAGTAATACTGTACTATACTGTAACACAGGTACACAGAATCAATAGCAGTGATAATCTGGTTGCCTGTTTCAGTAGCTAGTCATTAAAATAAAATATCTTGACTGCTCAGCAAGAAAAAAGCCACCTCAGCATCACTTTCGAATCCTTTCAGGTCGCAACGCTCTTGTCTTCTTTCAAAAGTCAAGCCAACGTTTATCCTGGTTTTAGCAAGGTTTCATGCCCTCTTTTGGCTCACCAGCTCTCTTTATTTCTGGTTTGTTTGGTTTGACAGTGGGTGAATGAGCAGATTGAGTTTGCCGTTCCGTTAGCTTCGTGTTCGCAGTAGCCGTTCTGTTTAAATGGCCACCATTAGCTGTGCTGCGGTTGCTCAGGTAACCAGCAAAAGGTGCCAGATCCTCTTTCAGAGGTTGTGGATGTGACGTAAGTACATAGAGACAAGGGACATGGCCAGAAAAACTCCTGCGAAAACCTGCCAGACCACTCTGCGTTTAGAATGAGTATATGAGAGGTTGCAGGGATGGTCGCAACAGCACATTGATTCTGATATTTTGTCCCTTCTTCCCTTAGGAATACTACTGCTTTCCGTTTAAACAATTTAAACACTTTAATTTAGAGCCTGATTCTGATTTTAATATTGAGTCTTAGGCTGCTTTTGGTTCTGCTCATTTTTGTTCTAAACCCATTTCTGATTCGACGTTTGATTTAGCGTTGATTCTGATTTAATACTTTCAATTCTGATTTTGATTGTGAGTCTGATTCTGATTCTTAGTCTTGTTTTGGTTGAATTTGAGTCTGATTGTAATTTTGATTTTATATCTGATTTTGATTCTATTATTGATTTTAATTGTGACTCAGATTCTGGCTTGGATTGGTTCTGCATCTAATTCTGTGTCATTAGCTTGGTGCTAACTGGGTGTCTGAATCATCACACTGTCATTTTCATTTGTGCAGCGGACCAACGGCCTGGGGAAGAGAGATAATATTTATAATTTTGTAATGAATATAATTTATGTATGTTTATTGCTATTTTTTTGGTTTTAACAAGACACAACACACGCAACACAACTCCGATCCTAATCCTAACTCCTTATCTTCTTACAGACATGAGATTCTTCTTGAGATTCTTCTTACAGACATTAACGTGAGATGGGCTGAAAGTTTGCTTTTTGTACTTTCTACACTGTTTCTCCACGTATTTCAGTAACACTACGAGTGAATTAATGTAAGCCTACGTCATCACTTTATTACTGTTGTGTAGGGGTTAAAGGTCAGTATGGAGTAAGTTGCTGTGGCAAGTCTGACTGCATTCCAGAAACGTCTGATCTGAGTGTGAACGCATCCTAAAGCATCTTGACTGATGAGTCAGGGGCGGGGCGAGCAGAGCGGAGCGTTCAGATTTCAGTGAGTGATTTAGTTGTAGTGCCTCACAGTAAATGTGTAATTCGGGTGTCCTGATTCAGAGTACTGTAAGTGATTCAAGCTGCGTCTTACGGACGACAAAATATGATGCAAAAGCTCCGCCTCCTAACACTGGCAGTCTTTGACCTCAAAATGCACTATTCTTCTATTATTAATCTGCCATGAATTGTTCCGTATCTGTCATGAATGTAGTATTGACTATGAATGATTCAGTATCTACTATGAATTATTCAACTTTCAATGAGTGATTCCGTATCTACTGTAAATTCCTCAGTGTCCATTTTATATGATCCCATATCCACTATGACTTATGACGTATGCACTATGAATTGTTTAGTAACTACTGTGAATTATTCATTATCCACTATGAATTATTCATTCGCCACTATAAAATATTTGGAAACGGATTATTCAGCGTCCACTGTCAAATATTTGATAACTCTTAGGAATTATTCAGCATCCACTATGAATTATTCAGCGTTGACCACGAAATGTTTGGGAACTACTGAACTACTGAATTGTTAAGCATCCAGTATGAAACTGTTGTGTGAGTTATGTAATTCTGAGAGTGATGCGTTTTGACCGTATTGCCATCACACCTCTGAGTGTGTGCACACGTGTGTATGTGTGTTTCTTGTGAATTCTCTGTTTACCGTGGAGGTCCTGTAGGGATGCTGCTCCGCTAGGGGCCTGTTTCCATGGTAACAGACCCCTGTGCGGGCGGCTGGGTGAGCCTCAGCGTCAGCATTTCACAACTTTTCCCACTTCACCCTTTTTAACCCACTTCCGCTGCATTGTGGTTGTGTGTGTCTGTGTGTGTGTGTGGTTTGTGTGATGCTGATTTGAATGGTAATGTGTTTCAGGTTCTGAATTTCTGTTCATTTTCATTTCAGAGCTCGCTGACCGAGGTGCAGTTTGGACGGATGAAGTTATATGAAGATCAGCTTCAGGTAGCACACCAGTCTGTGTGTGTCTGTTTGTGTCTCTGTGTTTGTTTGTGTGTGTGTGTGTTTGCTGTGTTCTGTAATTAGGGCCTCATGACAACTTGTTTACTGTTATAGATTTTTGCGTTTCTTTCTTTGGTATTTACAGATGAGCTTCTAACTAATCACAGCTGCTGACTTATTTTGAAATTTGTAGATTTTTGATATATATCAAAAATCTACAAATTTCAAAAGTTCAACCCTAAAGATTACATTGCTATATTCTGCATCTAATCTATTTTAAAAAGTTTAATAATAATAGATAATTAAATAGATCATTTGAAAGCCCGCACTGCATATAAAAAACACCCTCAAAATAAGTCAGCAGCTAAGATTAGTCAGTAAACAAACATCGTCATTGGTTAGAAGCTCATCTGTAAATATCAAATTAAGAAATGCAAAAGTATGTATTATATAACAGTAAATGTGTGTATGTATGTATGTATATCATGTTGCACTGTGCAGCCTTGATTAAAATAAGTGGAGTCAAAATATAACTTTTTGGGCTTAACCAGCAAAGGAAGATTGTGGATAGAGCTTAAAAAAACTGCTTTAAGATACTACATCTCAGAACCAGGGGCCTTCAGCAAAGACTACAAGACCTGAGAGACTTTGAGCTACAATAAGCATTTGCAAGCTGTGATTTCTGCCAAAGTGGGTGTTACTTAGTCCTTAGCTGTGACGAAAACGGAATTGTCCATAAAGATTCAGGATCAGAGCACCCCTAATATTAATAAAGCTGGCACTGATTATTGTGCAGGCCTGCTCTGGACCCACTAATAATTGGGCTTGCTGCATGGGAAAGCTTGGCTTGTGTGTGTGTGTGTAGTCCCCCAGTCAACTGCAGCAGCTGAAATCCCCGCAGTTACTATAGCAACCAAACCAAACAGTAACAGGGAACGTGCCTTAATGAACAATAGTTCTTATAGGAGCAGAGTACTTTGGGGTGTGTGTGTGTGTGAAAGAGAGAGAGTGTGTGTCGTCACGAGTAGTGTGACGTCTACACTCTTTGGTAGTTGAATAACTCTTTATTACACACACACATTCACACACACACACACACAGGGCTCAGTGTATCATGTGCTGCACAGGGAACAGAACCACTTTCTGTGTGTGTCTGTGTGTGTCTGTGTGTGTCTGTGTGTGTCTGTGTGTGTGTCCTATTGATGCATTATTCCCTGTGAGCTGCTGCCAGGCTTAGACTGAATGTGTGAAACTAACAGCTAAAGCATAGTAGTGTGATCTGTGCTTACAGATGATGCTCTAGTATGGTTATATCTGCACTTATGAATGAAGCCCTAGCACAGTTACTGTATTGCTTACAAAGGAATTTCTAGTATGGTTGGTTCTGGGCTTAGATCTGCAGCTCTAGTACAGTTAGGTTTGGGCTCAGATGGGATTCTCTAACGCAGTTGGGTCTTGGCTCAGATCGGATGGTGTAGCACAGGTCTGGGCTTAGATCTGATGCTCTAGCATGGTTAGATCTAGGATTAGGGATAAAGCTCTAGTGCAATTATGGATTCAGTTCCAGTATGGTTTGATCTGGCGCGATTAGGTCTGGAGCTCAGATCTGATGCTCTGGCGCGATTAGGTCCGGGGCTCAGATCTGATGCTCTGGCGCGATTAGGTCCGGGGCTCAGATCTGATGCTCTGGCGCGATTAGGTCCGGGGCTCAGATCTGATGCTTTTCAGATCTGAAGCATGTTAAGGTCCGGGGCTCAGATCTGATGCTTTTCAGATCTGAAGCGTGTTAAGGTCCGGGGCTCAGATCTGATGCTCTAGCGCGATTAGGTCCAGGCTCAGATCTAAAGCTCTAGCGCGTTTAGGTCCGGGCTCAGATCTGATGCTCTAGCGCCTTTAGGTCTGGATTAGGGATATAGCTCTACTGTGATTAGGGATTCAGTTCTAGTACAGTTTGATCTGGGATTACGGACATGGCTCTAGTTCAGTTACATCTATGCTTTTGGATAAACCCCTAGCATGGTTAGATCTGTGCTTATGGATGAAGAAGCTCTAGTAAATGATTCAGTCTAAAATGAGTCTTTTCACTAAAGTTGAAAAACTTGGTGACTTTTTTTTTTCACCAAACTTTGCAGCTCCTCCTGACCTTAGACTTTGGACAGTTGCTTTTGCCGAATGTTCCACTTTATAAGCAGCAGCAGTTCTAAAACTCGACGTGAAAACGCTACTAATAAAATTAATAATTAATCAATGAAGTTGGGCGTTATTGCTCAACATTTGGCTAAAGTCAGCTGCACCGTACCGAGGCGTGCCCACACTGTGCAAATACCCGGAGCTGAGCCTAAAATCTAATCTGCTGCAGTAAATCAGATATAGTCCATTAGTGCAGCTCCACTGTAAAATTTTCTAAACAGCAACTAATGCATTAATAAAGGCTACTTTAATTCAAATATAAACATTTTATTAACACCTAATATATTGTAGCTGTCACACACAAACCTTGTATATCCATTTTTTATTTTATTTATTTATTTTTTTATTTAATCTGCAAGTTTATATTCTATAAAATGTTCATGATGAATTGACCCATAGATATGCCCCAAAATTACTTGGAGTCATTAATAAATAATAACTATTTTTGTATTGCTTTTTTTCAGACATAAAAATGCAGCTCAACATAAAAATTAAATAAAACATGAAAGACATTAATATAAAACACACATAACCTTTTACTTTAATAAAAAATACACAGTCATGTCAGAATATTTTGACCAACCTTGGCTTTCATGACACTAGCGAGACGTGGCATGGACTGTATTAAGTGACTGAAGGTGTTCATTATAGAGGTTAACTGGACCACAGTGGTGCATTGATTGCTCTGTACCACTCGCCAGAGTCACCGTTCCCCTCTGGCATCAATGGTCCTTGAGGCATCACTGTTTCTGAGTTTCATGAGATGTTACCACCCTTCGTCCGGCCCTGTTTTGAACCTAGTCAAATCGAGTCCTTTGCCCATGATGATTGTTTTGCTCCAACTGACTGGTGTGCTCGCTTATTTATATTTGCAGTAAACCAGATCACGTGGCATCTGTGATGTCCCAGGTAGAGTTCATTCCAAAGCAAAGGTGGTCATGATGTTCTGATATCTTAAAATGGAAATACATATAAATCAGCTGCTTTTTAGAAGTAGTAAACTACTACTTCCTGAATTTCATCCTGGAAACATTCAGTAAAGCAGCACTTCTAAAAGCAGAATTTGGAAACGATTCTGTCAGGCGTATGTAGGTGCTGATCCATTGACAGGCCAGTATGGCTTCTGTAGCAGCTGTAATCAGTCAGTTGTCGTTTTAGGTTATCGAGTGAAACTAATTTTTGGGGTCTAAACGCAGAAAAACAAAAGCATGGTATGATTTTATCACAAATTTCAAAAGACCACAGATACAGTCGATCAGCCAAGACATGTTTGGTATCTGCTGTGAGTGGCTTTAGTTTAAAAAAGGAGATGCTAGGCTAATGTTGCTAACCAGCACTGGACTTGGACTGTTTTGTTTCCAAACTCGTCCCTTTAAACACATCCAGATCTCATTCGTTTGCGTCAAAAATGTATTGCATTTGATTCATGCATTTTAAAAATTTAAAAATTTCATAAAAAACTGGAACTACTTTATGATCCTCTACATAACGTCCCGCTTAATGGTGCCATTCCCCTTTCAAACTGGACCACAGTGCGTGGAGTGATACCACATCCTGTGCTGTAGTAAAAGTAGTTCCAGTTACTCCACCGTTCAGCTCAGTGGAGAAGTGTATTTTTGTGATTATTTATAGGTTAAAGTAAGTCACACTGTGTTCTAAACCACATTCATTTATCTTGTCCAAACAAATAAAGATCTGACTGCATTCTGAGACGGGTTGAGAGAGATGTATTCATGAAGATGAGGTGACCATCTAGAAAGTCCCGTGTTTGTTAGCAACATGTTCTGCCAACATGTCCATGAAGCTCACGTCAGATACCAACATACATGTGTTTTGCATCAAGATCTGGTTCAAATGGTGAGCCGTGTTTAAATGTCAGGTAACACATCCTCAAACACACATACCAGTTTTACTTGGTGAATGTTCAGATGAAAGGAGACAAAAGGTCACTGACCTTCAGAGATCAGGCCATATAAACCTTAAATACTGACCACAGGGCAGCACAGAAGTTTAAAGGCAATGATGATCTATTTATGTCGTATTGTCCATCGTTAAAGAGCCCCATCCTACACCTCCCCACCCCAACCCCCTGCCAAGTTCCATTTATAACGTTCATGTGGTTTGATAAACCACAAGCAGCCGTTCAATTTTACACTACTATTTTCCAAATTTACTGTGAATATGGAGGAACTAAACTGCTGTAGGCTGAATGGGTGGGGCTAAACTGCTGTAGGCTGAATGGGTGGGGCTAAACTGCTGTAGGCCGAATGGGTGGGGCTAAAGTGCAGCAAGGCTGAATGGATGGAGCTAAACTGCTGCAAGACTGAATGGGTGGAGTTAAACTGCTGCAAGGCTGAATGGGTGGAGCTAAACTGCGGCAAGGCTGAATGGGTGGAGTTAAACTGCGGCAAGGCTGAATGGGTGGAGCTAAACTGCAGCAAGGCTGAATGGGTGGGGCTGAACTGCTGTAGCCTGAATGGGTGGGGCTGAACTGCTGTATTCTGAATGGGTGGTGCTGAACTGCTGTAGTCTGAATGGGTGGAGCGAAGCGATTGAAGGATGAATAATGTGGAGTTAAACTGCTGTAGTCTGAATGGGTGGGGCTGAACTGCTGTAGTCTGAATGGGTGGGGCTGAACTGCTGTAGTCTGAATGGGTGGGGCTGAACTGCTGTAGTCTGAATGGGTGGGGCTGAACTGCTGAAGGCTGAATGGGTGGTGCTGAACTGCTGTAGTCTGAATGGGTGGAGCGAAGCGATTGAAGGATGAATAATGTGGAGTTAAACTGCTGTAGTCTGAATGGGTGGGGCTGAACTACTGTAGTCTGAATGGGTGGGGCTGAACTACTGTAGTCTGAATGGGTGGGGCTGAACTACTGTAGTCTGAATGGGTGGGGCTGAACTGCTGAAGGCTGAATGGGTGGGGCTGAACTGCTGTAGTCTGAATGGGTGGGGCTGAACTGCTGTAGGCTGAATGGGTGGGGCTGAACTGCTGAAGGCTGAATGGGTGGGGCTGAACTGCTGAAGGCTGAATGGGTGGGGCTGAACTGCTGAAGGCTGAATGGGTGGGGCTGAACTGCTGTAGTCTGAATGGGTGGGGCTGAACTACTGTAGTCTGAATGGGTGGGGCTGAACTGCTGTAGTGATTGTTGTAACCGCCACAGTGTTTAGCTATTTAGTGTTTAGTGTGCCTGCATTGCCTTACATCGTCAGATCTCCTCTGGTTAATCCAGCTCTTTTTTTAGTTTAAATGATCAAAAAATAAACTAGTAATGAAAAGTCTCGCTCAGTTTAGGAAGGCTAGCACTGACTTAGCCCCACAGTGGCTCCTGGGTTCCTCGCGGACGCTCTGAGTGAAGCTCTTTTTACACTGTAGGTTTTTTCAGTACTCTGAGCAGAAGCTAAAAGCTAATAACAGGCTCATGGCATTCACAGCGCTGCTTTACCCATTGCAGGGTTAGCATAGGATTGCTTCTGCTTTTGTAAAACTGTGTGTGTGTGTGTGTGTGTGTGTGTGTGTGTGTGTGTGTGTGTGTGTGTGTGTGCGCAGTGATGTTCTTTAATTACTGTAGGAAAATGAAACTGAGTGATTTCCCTTTCCTGTTTTTGTCACCCGTCCTCACAGCTGACACATACGCACACACTCTTCTCTCTCTCTCTCACACAGCTGATCTACCTTCCGCACTCACGAGATCTCTCAGTGATTCTAACACTGACGTTATAACTGCAAAACACACACACACACACACACACACAGAGAGAGAGAGAGAGCCCAGGACAGGCAGACATTGTTTTGAAGCTAAAAGTGAATTTGAATCTTTTTTCTGTCACAATAACGTTTTCAGCTCTGTAGGATGATTCAGTGAACCCTTTTACTTAAAATCCACCAGTTACGTTTGATTCTGTTCCATTCAGTTAGATTCAGACAAACCGCTTTTCTGCTCCTGTTATTAGAATCGGAGTAGAAATGACGGATCCTTGTCCAGGCAGCATAGCTACCATAGAGTAACACCGGATCAACCTCCGAGCAACTATTGTTGGGTATCTGACCTGCTTCTCTAGTTTTCAGTGGGCGATACTAAGCTAACATGGCCAACAAACGCTGGACTCTGGATTTGTTTGCTTCATGAATCTGTCGAGAAACGACATGAATAAGTAATCCGTTCTGTGACCCCGTATGGACAATTCCAACATTTAAGCTAAAGCTGGATCTACACTACACTTTGTTGAGCCATTCTGCTTTTAAACTGGACCAAAGGGTGCAGAGTGACCACAAACTGTGCTGAGGTAAACTGCACTGCACCCTCTGCTGCACTGTTTCTCTGACCGTGTTAGCTAAGGTTAGCCTGTGCTGTCCTGAATTAAACCTGTGAGCTAGGGTTAGCCTATGTTAATTGATGGGGTATAAGCTTCCATTACTTAGCTATGTTAGCCTCACTACACCAATTTCTCTCTCTCTCTCTCTGTGTGTGTGTGTGTGTGTGTGTGAGAGAGCGAGAGAAAAAAGGAGAGAAAGAGAGCACATGATCAGCTCCTGCATGGTGTGTGTGTGTGTGTGTATGTATGTGTGTGAGAGAGTGACTCAGCTCTGAGTTGTTCCCATTTACGCATGAGGAGAGAGAGGCAGAGAATAAAGACAGGAATATGTGTGAGTGTGTGAGTGTGTGAGTGTGTGAGTGTGTGAGTGTGTGAGTGTGTGAGTGTGTGTGAGAGAGAGTGTGTGTGTGTGTGAGAGAGAGTGTGTGTGTGTGTGAGAGAGAGTGTGTGTGTGTGTGAGAGAGAGTGTGTGTGTGTGTGAGAGAGAGTGTGTGAGAGTGTGTGAGAGTGTGTGAGAGTGTGTGAGAGTGTGTGAGAGTGTGAGAGAGAGAGTGTGTGTGTGTGTGTGTGAGAGAGAGTGTGTGTGTGTGTGAGAGAGAGTGTGTGTGTGTGAGAGAGAGTGTGTGTGTGTGAGAGAGAGTGTGTGTGTGTGTGTGAGAGAGAGTGTGTGTGTGTGTGTGAGAGAGAGTGTGTGTGTGTGTGTGAGAGAGAGTGTGTGTGTGTGTGTGAGAGAGAGTGTGTGTGTGTGTGTGAGAGAGAGTGTGTGTGTGTGTGTGAGAGAGAGTGTGTGTGTGTGTGTGAGAGAGAGTGTGTGTGTGTGTGTGTGAGAGAGAGTGTGTGTGTGTGTGTGAGAGAGTGTGTGTGTGTGTGTGAGAGAGTGTGTGTGAGTGTGTGTGAGAGAGAGTGTGTGTGAGAGAGAGTGTGTGAGTGTGTGTGTGGCACTGCTGTAAATCTTTACACATCCCTTCATTTATTTATTTATTTAGAAATACTCTGAATTTGGGCACACAGTGGGCGGAGACGCCAGAGATTCTGCATATCTATGACCTTAAACAGAAGGTTGTCTCCAAGAAAGCCTATAGCACATTAATTAGCACTGGCGACATGCTAATCAGCGACAATGCAAATGTTGCTAACAAGCAATGCAAGCTTTTTGCCCACCAAATAGCGCTGGAACTACAATGCTATTGTAACTAACAATGGAAGCTTATACACCACCAATTAGCCCCACCAAGTAATGGAAACTTAATCACCACCAGTTAGTCTTGAAACTATGAGGCTAGCATAGCTTTTAGGTTATGGAAGCATGTACCCCAAAAATGTTTGTAGCTCTGGTTTGCTTGATGCTAATTGGGTGCAATTAATAAAGTGCTGGTAAGGAGTTTGGGGCTATGCTCAGTAGCAAAACACTCATAAAAGGTCCTATGCTGCTTGCTGCTGATTGACTGTAATTGCTGGTCTGTGATTGGTGGTTCTGTGTGTGTGGTTTCTTTCAGGTACTGTTAGTGTTTGCCAAAGACGACAGCCAGAGCAGCGGGTTCTGCTGGGCGTGCGAGCGAGCAAACTTCAGGGTGAGTGTGGCTCGCACGCCCGAGTCCGCGCTGCACAGCTTTCTGGAGAAACACCATGACCTCATCATCATCGACCACAGACATTCCAGAAACTTTGACGCTGAAGCACTCTGCCGGTAACGTTTCATAGAGTCCTGCTCAGATTCTCTCTGTCTCTCTATAATAATAATAATAATAATAATAATTATTATTATTATTATTATTATTATTATTATTATTATTATTATTGTTGTTGTTGTTAATATTAATATTTTTTATAATAATCATAATAATATTTTTCTCTCTTTTTAAGAATATGTATTTGGAAATAGTAACCTATTAAAATCTTCGAATTATTAGTGTCTACAAATAATAAAACAAAATATAAAATAACAAAACAAAAACAAGATCTCCAGTATATTTTGCATTTTTACTTGCTTGTAAGTGAATTCGTATTGCAGTTGTTGCTGCAGTTCTTTTCCACTCTTGCTAGCAGTATTACCAGAGGATTTTTCTCTTGAGCTGACCAAAGACTAAAGACACATTCAGACTTTAATGTCTGTAATATACTCCAGTTTGGTGTTAAACTAGTGTATACTAGATACTAGAGAAAGGAAATATTAACAGCTCAGCTTATCTGTCAGTATCTGCAATGCTGCTTCAAAGCCTGTCTCAAACTTGCTTTGGTTCAGATGCAGGAAAAGGAATCAAGTAAGTTAAGAAGTAAGAGAGTCAAACTCGATTTAGATTCAGAATGATTCAGAAAAAAAAAGTTTAAGGAATCGAATACAGGATCAGGTTTTTGAAACTCTGTTGAGATGCAGAATCTGACTCAGTTCAGATCAAAACTCGATACAAAAGAAGTTTCTTAGATTCGGTCACAGCTAGATGTGTGTGTGTGTGTGTGTGTGTGTGTGTGTGTGTGTGTGTGTGTGTGTGTGTGTGTGTGTGTGTGTGTGTGTGTGTGTGTGTGTGTGTGTGTGTGTGTGTGTGTGTGTGTGTGTGTGTGGTAGGTATCTGGTTTAGTCATGTGTTAGTGAGTAACTGGAAGAGTGTGGCGTCTCTGCTGCTCTATCTTTAGATTCAGCCCAACCAAAACACTCTTTCTCGCACACTCACAGACAGAGGGAATTGTGTGTGTGTATTACAGTAATGTTAGTGTTGATGAACATAGCAGTGGTAAGTCAGGGCACTGCTGACCTAACCAGTCCACCCACTGCTCCCATCGGTTACTTTACTACTGTCAGACTGGATCAGCCAGGGTCTGTCTGTCTGTTTTAAGGACAATATGGAAAATAACTTGTTTTTCTGAACCTCACACACATTCCTTTATAGTCATAAATTTATAGTAGATTTGCAGAATGGCTTTAACTTGAATCAGCTATAGGATCAAACCTGATTAACTCATCATAGAATTAACCTGATACTCAAATTCGATTTAAATGCAGAATTCAGTCTTGATTCTGAGACAGGATCACACTCAATTCAGATACAGGACTTATATATGTATATATGTATGTATGTGTAGAGTGTGTAACCGTGTGTGTGTGTGAATTTTTTGTTTTCAGCTCCATCCGAGCACTGAGCTCCTCTCAGAACACTGTTATTGTTGCTGTTGTGAAAAGGTGGGTACACACACACACACACACACTCACTCACACAAACAACGTACTTGCACATAAGTACACACACACACTAAGAAGACACTTCTGTTGGTATAGTGAAATAATATTTGCTTTGTACAGTATTACAAAGCATCCTTGGGATTGTGTTGTTTTGTTTGTAGGCCGGACCGTGAAGAAGCCACTGTGATGCCTCTACTATCTGCTGGATTTAACAGGGTGAGTGTGAGGCTACTAAAACTTTTGCAATACAGCCTGACGTTCATCATACTGCGTTTAAAACTAATACAATGGAGGGTAGGCATTGACCTCATGTTCTCGCTGAAACACGCCCCCTTTTGTTGGACTGAGTGGCAACTTTCTGCAACACGCCTGCTTTATTAAGGAAAACGTCTAAACCTGAAAGGAAACAACATTGTCTGCTCAAGTTAAAGATTGTTGGACTCAACATCAATCCAACAAAATGTACATCAATGTGTAGCCAGGAACATCCAGCTAACTGAGGTTTGATTCACAACCGTTTAGAGGATAAAACCTCATACCTGAGAGCTCAAAGTCGACTGTTTCATTTGGGTTTTGCTTGCTTGCAATTTTAATCAAACTTAGCATGTCACTACTGTGGGCTTGTTTAGGTTTAGGTTTAGGGATGAAGCTAAGGTTAGCTCTAGGTTAGGTTAGGGTTAAGATGAGGATCATGTTTAGGATTAGATTTAGGTTTTGGGTTAAAGTAAAGGTTAATGTTGTAGGATCCTGAGTGGCGCAGTGGTTCTATTGTTTGCTCTATCCTTGGGGGCTAGCAGATTCAATTGATGGTTAAGATTAAGTTTAGGGTTGGAATTGAATCTGAGACCTGTAGACTCTGCACTAAGGCTAAGACTAAAGAAGGGGTTTCTGTACTACTGCACCTGACTGTGTGTTTGTGTGTGTGTGTAGCGATATGTTGAAAACTCCAACATGATGGCCTGCTACAACGAGCTCATCCAACTCCACCACGGAGAGATACGCTCCCAGATCAAACTCAGGTAACACACAGACACTCACTTACAGTATACATGTACTGTAGGTGCCATATCAGTTCAGGTCTGCTGGATTAGCATCAGTAAGTATCAGCAGTAAGATATCATAATGACCGAAGGCTCTGAGGCTTCTGAGTGGCGGAGCTGTCTAAACGTTGTCTCGGTCATTGAGAGGTGGTGTCACAGCCATCTGTGGCTGGAAGTTTGAGGGAGCATAACTGGCCTCACTGTCTTAGGGTGGGTAGGATGGCCCTCCCATCTCTGTCACACAGTATGATGCTAGCCAGCGTGGGCGTCTGTTATCTTACCTAACTGAATGAACAGTTAACACGTTCAGCTTCAGTAGCATTATGCTAGCGACAGTTTGAGAATGTGGTGGAATTTCATGTGAGAAAATGATATATAAAGTCTGTGTCTGTGCTTGTTCTTTTAGAGCCTGTAATGCTATTTTCACGGCTCTGGAACAGAGCCAGGATGCCATCGAGATCAGCAATGAAGATCAGCTAATACAGGTGAGTGTATATCTGTGTGTGTGTGTGTGTGTGTGTGTGTGTGTATATATATATATATATATATATATATATATATATATATATATATATATATATATATATATATATATATACATACATACAGTGATCAGCCATAACATTAACACCACTGACATATATGGATACATTAGGCAGTAAGAGAATGGTCAGTTCTTGAAGATGATGATGTGTTAAAAGAAGGAAAAGTGAGCAAGCAAAAGAATCTGAGACGCTTTAACAAGGGCCAAATAATGATTGCTAAACAACCGGTTCAGATCATCTCCGAAACATCAGGCAAGTCTTGTGGAGTTTGTCTGGTATGCAGTGGTCAGTACCTACCAGTCGTAGTCCAGGAAAGGACAACCGTTAAATGGGCAAAAGGAAAGTAGGTATCCTGGGCTAATTGATGCGATCCATGGAGGCCCCACTTCAACTTACATGACTTGTAAGAATCTGCTGCAAATGTCTTGGTGCCAGATACCATAGGATGTCTTCAGTGGTCTTAAAGAGTCTATGCCTCAACTGGTCAGAGCTGTTGTGGTGGCACAATGAGGACCTTCTTAATATTAGGCATGTGGTGATAATATTATGGCTAATGTACAGAAATACAATTACACTTACGCCTTGTTTCTGTGTGTTTCTTCTGCTCTCAGTATGTTAACCCTGCATATGAGAGTGTGATGGGGTACCAGCAGGGGGAGCTGATGGCCAAGGAGAACGTCGAAGTGCCTAAAAGTGAGAAAAACAAACCCGACCTGCTGGAGAGCATCAACAACTGCATCCACAAGGGCAAGGTGAGGGGGCGGAGTCAACACACTTGTGAGCATACATATATATGTGTGTGTGTGTGTGTGTGTGTGTGTGTGTGTGTGTGTGTGTGTGTGTGTTTAAAAGTAAAGGCTGCACATCAGTAGAAGCGGTGCTCAGTGTGAAAGCACTTCACACAGCAGAAAGGTCACACACACATACGCACACACACACTTGAAACAGTCTGTCCAGCTGTAGGGAAGCAGATCAAACGGGCCGAGTGGCTATTTTACTCCAGCGTGACCATCACCAACACCCCCCGCCTCCTGTCGTCAGCCCCCCCCCACCCCCACTGTCGATCTGATTATTGATCGGAGCAGAATAGTGATCTAATCCTCCCAACACCCGGACAGCGTTTATGCTTAAATCACTGCAAAAATAAAATCACAAAAAACCCATAACAGGAGCGTCGGTTTCTGTTCTGTGTCGTTTAGAACACAGATTTACTTTAGTCTATAAACGCCAAGATAAACTTCACAGAGCTGAACAGCAAAGTAACTGGAACTACTTTTACCACAGCACAGTATGTGGTATCGCTCCACTTGAAAGCAGAATAGCACTACATTATGCTAATAATAACATGGTTTCAGTTTTAGCTTAAATGTAAAAAAAAAAAAAAAAAAAAAAAAAAAAAGGGCACCATAACATGCATTTATTGTGTTTTTATGTTTAAATAGTAAGTATGTGGTTTTGGTTTGTGTGAAAAAGGCTTTACAAAGTGTTTTACAAGCCTGTCATTTTGCCTCAGAATGAAACATGCTGGTTTGTCTTTTATGCTGGGGTTGTGTGGGAAAAAAATGGTTTTTCGGCACTGTGACGGCTCACAGAAGCCACGTAGCATAGCATACCATAGCTCAGCCTTGTTTTTAGCACCGAAACGAGACTTTAACTGTAATTATTCCTGAGTCTTGCCAGATAGCTGTCCTTCCAGTATACTCCCAGTGCAGTGTGTGATTAGCTAGCTGAAACGATTGTAGCTGGTCGGCTAGCGTTAGTTTTTAACCTAGCTTTTTTTTTTTCAGCAGTTTAGGGTTTTGGAATTGGCCTGTTTTATACGTCTGTTTTGGTTATGCTGGATTTTCTTTTAATTAAGAAAACAGTGTTTGAGGTTCACAGTTGGTCACTTCTGTGTACCGAACTTTGAGTGTGTTTTTATGGAAAAATGAAAGAAACTGATGTTTCTGTGTGTGTTTACAGGAATGGCAGGGTCTTTATTATGCCAAAAAGAAGAATGGAGACAGTGTCCAGCAGAATGTGAAGATAACACCTGTCGTTGGACAGGGAGGGTGAGCGTCTGACCCTTCTCCTACTAATATCTTTACAGAGCATTTCTGTATTATAATGTCTGATCTCTGACCTCTCTCCTGCAGTAAAGTCAGACACTATGTGTCCATAAACAGGCCTTTAAATGACAATAACAAGGTAGGAACAACCCCATATGCACACACACAGACACACACATGCACGCGAACACACGTGGGTCATGAGTGTACCCCAGGGATCTTCACTTGCCACCCAGCTCTAATAGTGACATTTACTGCAGTTGCTAACTGATTGACTAGGATGTTGAATCCGAATATCAGAAAATGAAAGTGCTCATTAAACAGGGCTCTTTTTAACGCAGCATTATCTTAGTTTTGACTGGCCTTTTAAAATGAAAT